>NC_083574.1:105760920-105765920 GCF_027579695.1 Neoarius graeffei | reverse complement strand
GAAGCAGAGGCTCACACACACACACACACACACACACACACACACACACACACACACACACACACACAGGTGTGTACCGGCAGAGCTGCTCTCCATTGAAGTTTCTGGAATGTCGGTGGTCGATGATGATGATGTCATGGTGTTTCTCCAGGAAGCAGTGCAGCGCAGCATCAGGTGACCGAGCAACGCTGAACTTAAACCCCGCCTTCTCACATGCACTGCTGAAACCCCCACTCTGACTGTCCTCTCTACTGAACACCAACAGTACCTACACACACACACACACACACACACACACACACACACACACACACACACACACCTTAAGCTAGTGCCCTCATAGCCAGTTTGGTCGTTTCCTTAGAAAAATGAGTGACTTCAGCCACACGAGGTTGTTCAAGCTGCAGTTGAGCTGCCAGAGCTCTGACAGCGTGCGTCCATACTCAGTAAAATGTTGATGAGTTTGGATATTTGGATTTGCACATATGTGATTCATTCGGGGAAGCCATGGCCTAATGTTTAGAGAAACAGCTTTGGGACCAAAAGGTCATTGGTTCAATTCCCTGGACTAGCAGGAATGGCTGAAGTGCCCTTGAGCAAGACACCTAACCCCCAACTGCTCCCCAGGCAGCTCTGGTTGTACATCACTCTGGATAAGAGAGTTTGCTAAATGCCTGTATTGTAATGTAATGATGGAAGCTGAGAACACACAGGGAAACGGAACTGATACATCACTGCTGCCACAGCAGGTTCACAAAGCTTTACTCTGAAGTTCCTGTTGAAGAAGACAGATGAAGATGGAAACTGGACAATAACTAATCCTCTCAGAACATTCCATGTGTTGCATTCATACAGGCCACATCAGTTTTTACCCTTGCCCTAACTTTAGGAGCGTCAGCTGTGATGTACAAGCTTAAACACATTTCCTCAGAGCACCATGCAGTATGCTGCACAAGTGCGAGTCGCACCTCATTCAGCTTCTGTTTGAAAAGTGTACTTTGCTGAGAAGATTCAATTCTCGGGGTGTAACGAGACATCACGACACGATAAAATCACAATGCAAAAATCTTACAAAGGGCATCAGGGAAATGTGTGACATCAGCATTCTGTTAATTCTACATGTAATGAAATTGCACAGTTTGAACATCAGGAGTCTCAATCTGCACAAACGATAGAGTTAAAATATACAGCGAGCATGCAAGACGTGATTGATCAGGTTTTGGGGACAATTTATAAATGTATTTATGTATAACATTAACACAACATTACATCTGTTTGTAATTATTTTTGATTTATTTCGTGTGAGACAGATAAACTGTACATTCCACTGCACTAGTCATGATTCAGAAATAAAAAAGGAGTCTTTTCAGTCATAATTTTTCTTCATCAGATTTTGTTTAAAATCTTCTGAGAATTGAATCATGAAACCAGTATCATGGATCGGATCAAATCAAATCCTGAGCAGAGTGTATCGATACACCCCTATTCAACACCAACACCACATTTAAATGGACTGAGACATGGAGAGTAAGAACAGAAAGTCCGGATAAGTCCAAAGGCTTGTACAGTGGACACTATGCATGATGGGGCATTACTTCATGAACTTTCCTTCTTACCCTGACATACCCATCACTCAGGAATAGGGTCAATCTGGACTCATCAGACCACATGACCTATGTCTATCTTTCTAACAATGCCTCTCTACCAGAAGAACTCAACACATTCTATGCCAGGTTTGAGGCCCAGAACACTGAGCTGGCGAGGAACACCCCCCCCCAGACTACCGGGTGCTCTCCCTGTCCCCTGTCAGTGTGAGGAAGATGCTACCCAGGGCCAACCCACGCAAGGCTGTGGAGCCTGACAACATACCTGGTCGAGTGTTCAACTATGGTGTCTGTATGGACCACCTGGCTGACATCCTAATGGACACCTTCAACAGCTCCCCAAAACAAGCTGTCTCCCTCCACCCATCCTCACAACCTTCTACAGGGAAACCATCAAGATCATCCTGACCAGCTGCATCACCATCTGGTACGCAAATTGCCTTGCTTCCGACAACAGAGCTCTTCAAAGGGTTGTGCTGACAGCGGAGTGGCTCATCGGCGCCTCCATCCTGTGTCTGCAGGATATATTCATCTCTCAGTGCATCTGCAAGGCCACCAGAATTGTAGCTGACTCAGGAGGAGGACTACCAGACTGTGCAATAGTTTCTATCCCCCAAGCAGTCCAGCTCCTGAACACCATGCTGCCCCCATCCACCCTGGACTCACTCTGACTGCAAGTTTAGACTTATATTGCACATTTTGTCTGTTTGTACCAGACACTTTATACCGTAGAATGCCTTACTTGCTGCTGCTACAGTTATACTTACTGCTGCTACACTCCCAAACTGTTTACAATTTACAGCCCATACCATGTGTATTGATTGTCCTGTATATTTATTGTCCTGTTCCATGTAAGGGGTACGGTGGTGTAGTGGTTAGCACTGTTACCTCAAGGAGGTTCTGGGTTCAAGCCCAGTGGCCAATGAGGGCCTTTCTTTGCGGAGTTTGCATGTTCTCCCCGTGTCCGCGTGGGTTTCCTCCGGGTGCTCCGGTTTCCCCCACAGTCCAAAGACATGCAGGTTAGGTTAACTGGTGACTCTAAATTGAGCGTAGGTGTGAATGTGAGTGTGAATGGTCGTTTGTTTCTGTGTGTCAGCCCTGTGATAATCTGGCAACTTGTCCAGGGTGAACCCCGCCTCTTACCCATAGTCAGCTGGGATAGGCTCCAGCTTGCCCGCGACCCTGCACAGGATAAGCGGTTATGGATAACGGATGGATGGATGTTCTGTGTAATTTGTCTAACGCTGTTGTGTATTTGCATTTTATGTTGTCTTATACACCATTATATACACATTATATAAACAAGCTTCAGTTAGTTGAGAATGCAACTGTGGGAGTCCTTACAAGAACTAGAAGATATGATCACATCACCTCTATCTTATCCACACTGCATTGGCTCCCAATCAAATTTTGCAATGTTTATAAAATACTACTATTGACCTATAAAGCACTGAATGGTTTCACGCTACAGTACCTGAGTGAACTTATGGTCTTTTTTGACCTGCTACGCCTATTTACATCAAAAGGTGCAGGCTATTTGTTGGTACCTCAAATAGTGAAAGCTACATCAGGGGGCGGAGCCTTTTCTTACAAAGCCCCACAGTTATGGAACAGCCTTCCAAGTAATGTTTGGGAATCAGACACAGTCTCAGTGTTTAAGTCTCGGCTGAAAACATATCTGTTTAGTCAAGCCTTTTGTTAATGGTGTTTATGAGGTAAAGGTGTAGATCTGGAGGATCCTCAGACAGAGTGTTTTGGTAAACTGGGATGTATGGATGCTGTCAGTCCCCACTCGCTTGCTCACTCGAGTGTGTTGACGGTGTAGTGGCTGCTGCTTTATGTCCCGGGGCCCCTCATGCCTGTGTTACCTTCTGGCTCTCCCCTTTTAGTTATTAGTTATGCTGTCAGAGTTAGTTGCCGGAGTCCCTGCTTGTACTCAGTGCAAAATTTAAACTGTTCTTAACCATTACTTGACAATGAGCATACCTATCAATCAGTCTCTCTCTCTCTCTCTCTCTCTCTCGCCACAGTAATAGAAGTGAGTTATTTATAATCAGATATCCGGTTTCACCCAGATGAGGATGGGTTCCCTTTTGAGTCTGGTTCCTCTCAAGGTTTCTTATTATGTTATCTCAGGGAGTTTTTCCTCACCACTGTTGCCTCCGACTTGTGCATAAAAATTCATATGAAATTTATATCCAGAATTTTTATATTTCTCTAAAGCCGGTTTGTGAAAATGTCCATTGTTAAAAGTACTATACAAATAAAATTGAATTGAATCGAAATGCAGTACATGCGTGCAGGCACGCACACACACACACACACACACACACACACACACACACACACACACACACTACAGTGCACACAGACACAGAAAATACAGTACACACACACACACACACACACACACTACAGTGCACACAGACACAGAAAATACAGTACACACACACACACACACACACTACAGTGCAGTGCACACAGACACAGAAAATACAGTACACACACACACACACACACACACACACACACACTACAGTGCAGTGCACACAGACACAGAAAATACAGTACACACACACACACACACACTACAGTGCAGTGCACACAGACACAGAAAATACAGTACACACACACACACACACACACACACACACACACACACACACACACACACACACACACTACAGTGCAGTGCACACAGACACAGAAAATACAGTACACACACACACACACACTACAGTGCAGTGCACACAGACACAGAAAATACAGTACACACACACACACACACACACACTACAGTGCAGTGCACACAGACACAGAAAATACAGTACACACACACACACACACACACTACAGTGCAGTGCACACAGACACAGAAAATACAGTACACACACACACACACACACACACACACTACAGTGCAGTGCACACAGACACAGAAAATACAGTACACACACACATAACAGTACAATTACCAACATCCCCCCCCACACTGCACAGACTCAAGCACATATACCCAGTTTATTCAACATTTTCTCTCTCTCTGTCAATCTCTCTGCATCTCTCTCTCTTTGTATCTGTCTCTCTTTGTATCTGTCTCTGTCTGTCTCACTCTCTTTGTATCTGTCTCTCTGTCTGTCTCTCTCTCTGTCTCTCTCTCTGTATCTGTCTGTCTGTCTCTCTCGTGCGTAAGTGGGAACAGCTCAGTTGTGAGTCATTCAGGCAGACAGAGACGTCACAGAGTAGCTTATCATGCACTGCCTCTCTCTCTCTCTCTCTCACACACACACAATACAGAATGAACAGAATGAGACATCATCTCTCTTTATGCTCCTGTAAGTTACAGCATGCACACACACACACACACACACACACACACACACACACACACACACA